>NC_057800.1:711636431-711653020 GCF_018294505.1 Triticum aestivum
GCCGCTGATGCATTCCCATGCGCGACGGAGTGCCACTTCATTGGTATCTCCGCAGTGCCATCTATATTTACACAAGGTGCTATGCCAAGGGTTAAACTCCTCCGCTTTGGCTTCCCGGCTATGTGGATCTCCCGCGGTGACTTTGATTTCGGCATGGGACACATCCCTTCCCTGAAGTATGTCCAGGTTGAGCTTCTGTGTGAAAAGGAAGCAGATGCTGCAGTGAGGGCCGCAGTGGAGGACCATCCCAACAGCGTGTATCTTAATTTGTTCAGTTGGTAATGTTGGCACACTGGGAAAGGTACACCTACTACACCTCCACGCAACATGCATTATTCACATTTTTGTGTTCACAAGTGCCAAATGTTCATTCGTCTCTCTTTGGTTTTTCAAATTCAGGGGGAGCAAGATGCCAAGGCTGCATGTGATGAGGTTCGCCACTCGCCCATGGGCTTACACATACATTGTTTTTCTTTCACCTACTGTTATGTATTCAGTGTTCATTTCTTTCATTGTTTCCAATTTCTGGTGTTCATCCAACCTACTGTTATATATTCATCAAACCATGCAATTAGGTACTCCGTCAGTTAGTAGCACACTAGCACCAAACTATACGCTATTTAAGCATTTTCCCTTAGCCTATTTTCTGTAGCTAGCTAGTTCGATCAGTCCATTACTACTGTCTAAAATAGATATTTTTTGTTTTTGCCTGCCACAAGATTAAGCATGAACTTTCCCAGATTAGCAAATAATTTACTAGTTATATTCCCTTCTCGGTAGTTGGACGAACTGAGTTCAATTTTCCTTGTACGCCTGAGCATATCTATGCCCTTTCTTCTGTATATACTTGGATGAACTCTGTTTCTCCTTTTGCCCTACCTTCCTATTTTAAGTACCAAGAAATATCAAGAATTTCTCCTTGGTTCTGAACTTTTGATTTCTTGTGGTGCGCTAACAAATTGCACTACGTGTTGTTACTATCTAGCACAAGATTATGGCATGAAGATTAACAATCTGAAAATAATATGTATGCCCTTTCTGTACTTGGATGAACTCTGTTTTCATATGCAGCATTTAACTGAACCACCTGTATAAAATGCGCTTCCACATGGCATTGTAGGTAGCAGGAGCTAATTGATTTCCTCGACTGGATTCAATCAATCGTACGACAGCGTCCAACTTCCCATGTCTGGTTCCGTTCCAACCAAGGCCGTCAAGAGCATTGTAAATCTGTTCCCGTTTGATCATCTTGTCAAGGGGCATAAGAGCATCTACAGCCACGACCTGCAAATCCGGACCCTCAAACGTCCGCGGGCACCGACCGGGCACTCCTCAAATCTTGTCGTCCATATCCGTCTATTTCATATCCGGTACATCATATCCATACTAACCATGCAACGTAGATAGAAACAACGTAGATCATCACATAAATATAGAATGGGACATATAAATGCACATTCCGATCATAAAAAGATCACCGAGGGATGCCCAAAATATTGCCAAAATTCACATAATTCACATAAACAACGGACAAGTTTAAACTAAGATTACTAAAAACTTGAAACTGAAGACAGAGACGGCGGAGCTTCACCATTTCCTCGCCGGCCCTTTGCCCTTCGGGTAGCTAGCGCAGCTATAGGAGTCCGCGGCAGGAGGTGGGTCCACGTCGAACCCGTCGAAGGAGGAATCGGAGATGATGATGTAGCCTTGCAAGCGCCGGACGATGTGGTCTTGCTTCAAGATGGCAACGGGGATGAAACCCACCGGGTTTTGCTTGCCAAAACCCATCCCCATGAGAAAATCACAAACCCGTCCCCGTCCCCATCAATGTGTGCAGGGTTAAATTATTGCTCGTCCCCTAGACCCATCGGGTTTTCTAAACCCACAGGGAACCCGTCCCACGAGCAGTCAATTAAAACAACAACATTTAAAAGAAAAACAGAAGTATATTACAGCACCAGGCGACGACTGGGGGACCTAGGTTTAGGTTTAGGTGTTGTACTGTGCGGGAGAGAGGCCTGAAGAGCGAGCGACATTGCAGCGACTGAGCAAGGGGTTGGTTTGTACTCCAGGGCCTCGACCCTGTGGGGCTCGCTCGCTCGGGCACTGTGGCTTTGGGCCACTTGAGTCAAGATGGGTCGATGCATGCTAAAAACCGTATTTTGATAGGTATTCTCGGGTTACGAGTTCAGATAGTACTCGAGTTTAAACCTGCAAAACATGCCAGGTTTTATAATGTACCCACGCGCAGCCCTGCGGGGATAGAAAACCGCCCGTCCCCGTCCCCTAACAGGGTAAAAACCCGCGGGGACGCGGGTTTCGTGGCCCTATTTGCCATCTTGAGTCTTGCTTGCGCTTGAGCTTGGCCACCCTCGCTGCCTCTGCCGCTTTCTCCGCCGCCTCCCGCTCAGATTGCTCAATCCGGAGCCGTCGGGCCTTCGTCTACGCCTCAATAAGTGACCGGTGGCACCACCCACTCGAGGAGATAGTCCTCATCGTCGGTCGCCCGCATCATGGGGCAACGACAATGGGCGGACTGCGCAGGCGCATCAGACCTGCCCCCATTGCCCTTGCCCTCTGCCTCTCACGCGCCTCCGACTCCAAGTCCGCATCCGCAGCGTAAGCGGAGCGGGCACTAGAACCCACCGCCGCCCGCGTGGAGCAGCGGCCGGAGGTGGAGGAGGTCGTGGAGCGGGTGGAGCAGATCGGGCAGTCCTCGCAGATTCGTGCGCGGGGCGGGAAGGGCCGGTGTCGGTGTTGTGGCGACGGCCGACAGGTGGCGTCGCACCGAACCCGGAGCAGCCGCCCGTATCGACCCGCGAGCGCTCGAGCGCGATACGGAGTTGTCGTCGGAGTGGCTGCCGGTGATGGACTTGCTCGCCGGCGCTAGGGATTGGAGGGATTGGGGAATTGGGAGTGTCGGGCAGCGGAAGGGAGTGAGCTAGAGTTTCTTTCGGATGGGGGATTTTATGGAGTCGAGGTGGGCCGGGCTGACATGGTGGACGCGCTTGGGCGTGCCGGCCCGAGCCGCCTTATATCCGCCCTCAATTTGGGACGGATACGAGGCGTGCTGCTTAGTCCGGGCATTTGAGACTCATTTGAGAGCTCCGGTTGGATCGATTTTTTATGACCGGTAAGTGATCAGACGGTCTGACCAGACGTTTGGGATGGATATAGTACGCCCTGCTGTAGATGCTAGATGCTCTAAGGCTCTCATGCACACTGTCTACTTATGTCTGAATTTTCCTTAACGAAAAGAGATACTTGGCTGCAATTTTTTGTCATGCAAGAATCGGCCGCCAACCATCGTCCATCTAGCAGTGCTCATTAATCATCTAGCAGTGGGCTGGACGCTCTGATCCGTTTATTCGAGCTGCACTTCTGCGGACAGCAACGCGTGATGCCACAGTTGCATTGAGCAGGGATCTCTACTTTACATGACTTTACCACAGTGAAAGGCTTGGACACTGGTGGCGTGCTCAACTTTCTTTAATTCCCATCGCATCAGTCCAGCAGCGGCCAGACTGTGGTGCACCCCACATGTCTCCGCCCGGTCGGTTGGTGGTCAAATTAAAAGCCTTTGTGCAACGTCTATCTCTTCCTTACACCGAACAAACAATCATTAATCTGAACCCGGCTCATCTTCTCAAGAACAAAGACACTGCAAGGAGAGGCCTTGTAGTTACAGCACAGAGATACTTGCTTTCTTCCACCACCACACAACTGCAATCTCGCAAGTAGAGAGGGAGAAAGATCCAGCTATGGAGATTGCCATGGGGGCTATTGGGCCTCTCCTCCCGAAGCTCGGCGAGCTGCTCATGGGCGAGCTCACCATGGAGAAACAGGTGAGAAAAGGCATCGTGTCTCTTGTGACAGAGCTGAAATTGATGCATGCTGTCCTCGGCAAGGTGTCGAAAGTGCCGGCGGACCAGCTTGACGAGGGGGTCAAGATCTGGGCAGGAAATGTCAAGGAGTTGTCCTACCAAATGGAGGACATCGTTGATAGTTTCATGGTGCGTGTGGGGGATGGTGGAGAGTCCACCAACCCGAAGAACAGAGTCAAGAAGATACTCAATAAGGTCAAAAGATTATTCAAGAATGGCAAGGATCTCCATCGAATCTCTGATGCTTTGGAAGAAGTGGTTCTTCAAGCTAAGCAGTTGGCGGAGCTGCGTCAAAGGTATGATCAAGAGATGCGGGATACTAGTGTTGGTGCTAGCGTTGACCCCCGCATGATGGCCCTATACACAGATGTGACGGAGCTCGTCGGCATTGAAGAAACACGAGATGAGCTGATCAACATGTTGATTGAAGGTGATGATTGGTTGAAGCAGCCGTTGAAGACAGTCTCCATTGTTGGATTTGGTGGGTTGGGCAAAACAACTCTTGCCAAATCAGCATATGACCAGATCAAAGGGCAATTCGATTGCGATGCTTTTATTTCGGTTTCTCAGAATCCCGACAAGAAGAAAGTTTTCAAGAATATTCTCTATGAACTTGACAAGAACAAGTACGCACACATTCGTAGCGAAGAATGGGAAGAAAAACATCTGATCGATGAAATCATTGAATTCCTTAATGGCAAGAGGTACATATGTTTTTTTCTTTTTTCAAACCGACTATCATTTTGTCTAGTTAAATGGCGATAATATATTTTAGACTAGTGCATACGCATTTTGATACTCTGTTTTATAGTGTTGTTCTTTTGGCATAAATGTTGTAGTTAGTACATAACCTATCTTTCAACAATCAGGGAGTGCCTATATTAAAGGCGACCGAGAATTCCTAATGCGTGAGTGGACGATCTCAACTGTTAAAAACCATACGCAACAATTGCACATTTCTACAACTATAGTTGCACATGAGTTTTTGTGTGTGTGGAATCTAGGTCTCAGAATATGCAATTTGGTCGAGTTATAAATATTTTTTTGTTAGTTTCCTTCGAAATAGCACATCCATACTAATATAATATATATTACTGTATATATCTTCATTGTATTGATTTGTTAACTATTTTAAACTGGAAACAAAGGTACCTCATCGTAATTGATGACATATGGGATAAAGAAGTCTGGAAATTAATCAAGTGTGCTTTCTCCAAGAAGAGTCCTGGAAGCCGACTAATCACAACAACTCGTATTGTTAGTGTCTCTGAAGCATGTTGTTCTTCTATGGATGATATTTACAAAATGAAACCACTTTCTGATGATGTATCAAGAACACTCTTCTATAAAAGAGTATTCTCTCAAGAGAATGGGTGTCCTCAAGAATTGTTGCAAGTTTCCAAAGACATTTTGAAGAAATGTGGTGGCATACCATTAGCTATTATTTCTATAGCAAGTCTTCTGGCTAATAATCATCAGATGAAAACAAAGCACCAGTGGTATACTTTGCTCAATTCCATTGGCCGTGGACTCACGGAAGATCAAAGTTTGGAGGAGATGAAAAAGATATTATTATTCAGCTATTATGATCTACCCTCATATCTGAAACCTTGTTTATTATATCTTAGCATCTTTCCAGAAGACCACAAGATTATGAGACATAGACTGATATGGAGATGGATATCCGAAGGTCTTGTTTACAGTGATAAACAAGAAACTAGCTTATATGAGCTCGGTAATAGTTACTTCACTGAGCTAGTAAATAGAAGTATGGTCCAGCCAATAGGCATTGATATTGAAGGAAATGTAGAAGGTTGCCGTGTACATGACATGGTGCTTGACCTTATATGCTCATTATCAAGTGAAGAAAACTTTGTCACAATACTAGATAATACCAGAAGAAAAATGCCTAACTCAGAGATCAAGGTTCGCAGATTGTCCATCCAAAGTAGCAAGATAAATGTGGATACCAGTAGGATGGAGCATATGAGATCTCTTACTGTTTTCACAAGTGATGTTGTTGGGAAAGTGTTGGATATTTCAAGTTTCCAAGTTCTGCGCGTGTTGGATTTAGAAGGCTGTGATGTCTCAGATGTCGGGTATGTGGGGAATCTGTTACATTTGAGGTACTTGGGGCTAAGAGGTACTCGTGTTAAGGACCTTCCCATGGAAATAGGGAAGCTGCAGTTTTTGCTTACCTTGGATTTAAGAGGGACTAAGATAGAAGTACTGCCATCGAGTGTTGTTCAACTAAGACGTCTAATGTGCCTGTATGTTGGTTGTAATATGAAGTTGCCATCTGGAATAGGCAACCTGACTTCCCTAGAAGTGCTAGATAACTTGGGGTTATATGATGTAGACCTTGATTTTGTGAAAGAATTGGGCCGTCTGACCAAGCTCAGGGTGCTCCGGCTTGACTGTGGTGATTTTGATAAGAGCCTGGGTAAAGCTTTGGAGGAATCTATTAGTAATATGCACAGACTGGACAGTCTAGATGTATATGTCAATCATGGACTCATCAATTGCCTGAGCGAAGATTGGGTGCCTCCTCCACAACTCCATAGGCTGGCTTTCGTGTCAGCACGAAGTTGGTTCAAGACATTGCCGTCATGGATTAATTCTTTATCGCTTCCTCTCCTCTCCTATCTGGAGATAACGTTGTCTGAAATGCGATCGGAGGTCATCCAGCTTCTTGGGACTCTGTCTGCTCTTGTTTATCTTGAGATACATAATTATTCTGTGTACAGAAAAAGGCATGAGGTGGAAGCGCCCGCCCTTTCCTCTGGTGCTGCGTTATTCCCATGTGCGACGGAGTGCCGCTTCTATTGTATTGGTGCCGTGCCGTCTATGTTTCCACAAGGAGCAGCGCCAAGGCTTAAACGCCTTGATTTCGTCTTACCAGCCAAGTGGATCTCCCGTGAAAACTTGGATTTGGGCATGCGGCATCTCCCTTCCCTCCAGCGAGTCAGGGTTCATTTTATCGAGGAGGGAGCTAGCCGTCAGGAGGTGGATGAAGCAATGGCTGCGCTAAGGGCCGCAGCGGAGGACCACCCCAACCGTCCCGTCCTTGAGATTGGGATATGGTGGTGACGCATGCAAAGGGCCGCAGTGGAGGTACATACACTAGACGCACAAGCATGTATTCACATCATTGCTCTTTGTACATTGTCCTTGATATATGATATTCATTGCTCTTTGTTTGTTTCAGGCGGACGAAGCGAGGCATGCGATTGAGGTTCGCTAGATACTCCTCCACGGTTTTGTCCCTAGTTTCCACACCAAGTGTTTTATTCCTCTCCTCTTCCGTTTTCCAGTTTCAGGCAGCCCGAGTGCTTAGGTCGATTCATCGAATCTTGCACCCAGGTACTATACTAACTCCATCGATTTGATTATACAAGTACCAAAGTATTCTCAATTTCAGCATTTTCATAAGCTAGCTAGCTCGATCGATCAGGCCCCTAAAGCCTAAACATTACTACGATATGAATCTATTCAGCGTTGGCCTGTTCATTTCTGCTGCAAAGATACATAGGGCCCCTTAATTGTTATTTCTGCATGCTACAAGTTCACAACAAGTCTAGATTAGTGAGCAGCCCACCAAGTAATATGTGTTTCTCTACTTGGATGAACCCTGTGTTTTTTATGTATGTGTTTCGAAGTGCCAACAGAACTGCAATGTCATTTTCGCCTTGGTTACTTTACGGTGCATAATTACATAATAGGATCACTAGTTACTTTTTCTTGCCACGTACAAGGTCTCGCATTTTCTGAAAAGACAAGGTCTCATATGATGTGCTACAGATTAGCAAGCAATTCACTACGGCAGTTGGTTGAACTCTGTTCTCTTGTTCTGTAACATTTAACTGAGCCATTCACATGTGGCACTGCAGGTAGCATGAGTTAATAAATTTCGCCGACATGGACTCGATCGTGCGTTCCTCTTTCCAACCAATACAGTCAAGCACACTGCGTTTGCCTTACCGTTTGATCTGTCTTTGTTCCGCAACGAGATGATGCTCTCGTTCTGTCCACCACCCATGCCTGAAGTCTCTTCTTGCTTCCGTCAGTTCAACAACAGTCAAGTTTGTAGGGCGCCCCCTACATTTTGCCCTGATGAACCATTAATTTTCATGTACTGAAGATGTCTGGTTTGGATGCTCCCCAGCATTGTTCATTACACTCCTTTATTTGTAACAACTTTATTTCAGACTCGATGTTTATTCCAGACTCGTAAACTGTAAAGTCAGAGTTCAGTTTGTACTATGGTCTGAAGTTTATCTTCCATTTGTCATGTTGGACTTGGTTTGATCAAATAAATCGTGAACTGGAACTTCAATTTGCCACTGAATCACACCGTGTGCCCTTGCTGTCTTTTACTCTGTAGAATGATTGGTCCTAAACTGATGCAATGGTTTGTGGAGGTAAGAATGTGATTCGATGTACACCCTTCATCGACTGTCAGTCTCTCCTTACTTGCACTTTTTTTTTTAGGGGTAAAACCAAGTTTTATTCCGCAAAAGCCACATGGTGTGGGATACAGTTCAGGTTGTGGGATTGGCCAAACCAGACGTGGCGTCCCGAACCCAATGAAAGTGCGAACTTGGCTAACCTATGTGCTTCAAGATTGGAAGCACGACCTTCAAACTGGAAATTACAATGAAAAAAGCTAGCTCTAGTGTTGACTTCACTAATAATAGCTCCGTAGTTCCCTCTACTTTTGTTTTGGATATCAGCAACAACTTGTCTTGAGTCCGATGAGACGACGAAGTACTGTATATGCAAGTCCTCCGCTAGTGCCAGCGCCTCCCGACATGCAATTGCCTCCATTGTGGCTGGATCATCTACCCTGCCGATAACAAGGGCAGAACTACCCAAGTAAGTGCCATCAGTGTCTCTGCATACTGCTGCTGCAGCTCCTCCGCGCCCAGTTCTGATGCCCGCATCGACGTGTATCTTTGCATGTCCAGGTGGTGGCGCTTTGGGTCGTCGGGCAGGAGCAGCAAGAGATGCGCCCCTAGCTTGTTTTGGTTCGCCCTCCTGTACCATCTGAAGCTCAAGAATGAACCTGGCAATGAAAGCATTAGTAGCTTGAGGACTTTGAAACACTCCTTCGTGGATCGCTTTTCGCCTCGCTGACTAGATCGCCCATAGCGTTACCGTGATTTTAATAAAGATGGTGTGTGAGCATGATTCCATGAGAGTGAAGAGCCAGTTTTTTGCGTCAGGTTCGGAAGTTGCAACCAGCATCTGCGCTAGCTCCTCATCTCCCAGTGCCCATGTACATCGTGCCACTGTACACTCAATGAGGGAATGTCGCCACGAATCTGGTGATCCACAGAAACCACACGCGCTGCTGTCAGCCATATGTCTATACGACCGGACATCATTTGTCGGTATAGATTGCTTCGCAAGACGCCATAAGAATTGCCTGACTTTCACTGGTACCTTTGTTTTCCACAGCATCTTCCAACATCCTTCCTCTTTTGACCTTGTAGATGATCCGGATGAGCCTTCCAACCATGCTTCTCTCCTCTGACGTGTTGCCACTAGCATTCTGTAGGCCGATTTAACTGAAAAAATCCCGTTCCTCTCATAGCTCCAGCTCCAGAAATCCTCAACGTTTCTGGTACAGAGTGGTATCCCCCGAATAATATTCACATCCATGGGCAGAAAAACTTCCTCAACCCTCTGTCTATCCCAGCATGCCGAAGTAGGATCAATCAACTCAGACACATAAATTGGGGGGCCCATTATACAGCGTGCCATGAAGTATCTTGTTTTTACCAGTAACCTCATACTCGTCCTACTTGTTCATGTTTTCATGATAATAACAACCATAGCTGGATGACACATGGGGCCATACCGTAAGGAGGTCCACAAGACAGCGGTTCTGTGCGTGCACATGACCGGTCGTGTTGGTTCATAGGTCCTCTGCTCCCGATGATTATTTCTACCGCATATGGAGAGGGGAGAGCCGTCGAGTGGATCTCGCGGAAGGGGCCTCCGCCGGCCGCCGGCCCCCGGCCTCCTCCCGGGGCTGCTAGGTCCTGCCGACCACCGGCGACCTGCTCGCTGGTGAGTATATGCAGCGGCCCGAAGAGGCACGTGCAGGGGAAGGCTTCCCCGGATCTCCCAGGACAGCGATATCAGGTACGAATCTGTTCTTCTGTTCTATAGTAGATCTGACTAAATTAGTTTCTTGGACTACAATCGTGTGGGTCACGGTATGCATCTTAAGTGCGAATTGTTCGTCGTCCACCACAGATTTCGTTCCGTTCGTTCTAGATCTTTCATCATGTACTCTAGTTACTTCAGGTAAATCATTTCTGTGCTGGTCGGCCGGTGTGTGCATTTCAGTTCTTCAGTGCTAATTTGGTCGTATAAGCTAGTACTTTGCAGGGTCTGCTCTAGTGAGTCCTTTGTTGCCAGATAACTAGCCATGCTTCAATACCGACCTCTCTTTATGAAGAAACATAGTCGTATATCAGATGCATCTTGGTTTGTCCCGCAAAAAAAAATGTCCATCCGTTCTAGTAGATCTTTCTTCGTGTACTCTAGTTTCTTCAAGTAAATCATTTCTGTGCTGGTTGGCCGGTGTGTGCATCTCAGTTCTTCAGTGCAAATTATTGGTTATCCACGATAGATTTATAGTGCTAATTTGGCCGTGTAGGCTACTTTGTAGGGTCTGCTCCAGTGAGTCCTTTTTTGCCAGATAACTAAAACATACTTCAATACTCATCTCTCTTTATGAAGAAACATATATCAGATGCATCTTGATTTATCCCGACAAGAAAAAAAAGATGCATCTTGATTTGTTTGCCAACTGAACGGTGCAAAAACTTCATATAAATAGGTCAGTCTTGGATGAAAGTTACCGCTGTTTGCGGACTTAAAAGAGATACCAGTGCAGAAGAAATGAAGAGGGCGCTATTAATTAGCTGTTATCGTCCACTGTTTTTTACTGCTGGTTTGGTGTTTGCGCCTTAAGTACAAATCGTTGGTGATTCCCTGTAGATTTACATTGGTTGGTAAAAGATGGTTTTTCCCTTGGGATTTGCTAATGTTTTTTGCCTTGATAACTAGCTTATTATTCATTCATTGATGTCTTCTCTATATTTAGAAATAGTATACGCATCATGATGACATACTGCCAACTAATCGTTGCAAAAACTTCACATGCGTAGGTACATGGGCATGAGATGGGAATCACAATTGTTGTGGAGGAAGGGAAGAATGTCTTGTTATTTGGCTGTTGCCATCCATGTTCTTTTGGGTTTCACAATGCAATAAGTGTTCCTCTCCGCAACGAATATATTAGATCGAGCATCATGTCATGTACACCATAAGCTTTTGCTGTCTTCATAGTCGATGTCTACCAGTTCGATCATGCTTCTATTTATCAACTCATTGAAGTAACCCTCTCCTAGCTCAAATGGGCCAATTTCTCGTTTACATGATACATAAAAAATTCAGATATCCATCTCCATATGAACTGGTCTCTCTTCATTTTGTAATCTTCTGGATACATGCTTACTTATAATAAATGATGTGAAGGTAGATCATAGAACAACAACATAATCTTTTGACTTCGGCAAGTCAGTGTAGACTAGAGATAGAACACAACAGGAGCCACACACACCAACTATATGGAAAGTAGCAATGAAATAGTAAAACAAGCTCCTGACTTGTAGATTATGTCAAAGTGATGGTCTAGAATCAAGCTTCTTTTACTACTAGTTTTGGTCTACCTTGACATCTGCTATAGGATTAGTTATTATATATAAGTATGTTTTCAGAAGATTAGAAGATTAAGCAAGGTCAGTTGATAGTAAATGGATAGCTGAATGTTTTTGTTTATCATGAAAAACAAGAGATTAGCTTATTTGAGATCGGAATAGAGTTACTCAATGAGACAATAAATAGAAACATGATTGAACCAACAGACATCAATGCTGATGAAGGCATGGAATAAATCTTATCGTATACTCCCTCTGTAAACTAATATAAGAGCGTTTAGAACACTACTTTAGTAATCTAAACGCTCTTATATTAGTTTACGGAGGGAGTACATGATATGATGATTGATCCCATATGTATGTTTTTGCCAAGTGAAGAAAACCACTTGTATGGCATTGGGTGAAAGCGGTCTATCCAAAGGCAAGATTTGAAGATCATCCATCTGAAAGAGCACGACAGACATAACCACCATCAGAAGCAGCAACAATGCCACAAGTGAGCTCTCTTTGCAATATTCATGTGTTATTGTCTATTCAGTGTTGCTTATGCTGAGTGTTCATGTTCTACATGTGTTAGATTTGGAATATTGTGCTGCATGCTTCCATTCTTTCCAATTGATATTTTGGGACTCAAGAACAGTGTGCATTAACCATGGTGTTTTGATTTGTGTTCTGCATCAACATGAAGCTCTCATTGTAACTATACCCACTTATGCCTGAATACATTATCACTTCCGTCAGATTCAAGAACGACCAAGTTTCTGCGGCACCTCCTGCATTTTTCTCAGGATGAACTTCCTTCTCCATTTCATTCTTTTGTAAGGAAGAGTTTTGTACTTATGATGTATGCCTGGCAGGTTAATTTTCCGCCAGCTCAAGTTAATGTAGCCTGGCATCCCTTACATTTTCTCCTTAAGAACCATCAGTTATTCTGTACTGATGTCTTGTATGCTTCCTCTCCTGCATTCATCATTACACTCCTTTGTTTGTTACAGCTTTATTTGAGACTCACAAACCAAAAAACCACGTTCAGCTTGTACTATGTTCTGAAGTTTCATCTTCTATTTGTCGTGCTGGTTTGATCGAATATACGAGGAAGTCAGCTGTGTCATTTTAATGTGCCGGCTTAGGACCTGTATTGAGTAAATCTTTATTTGAGTATAACTGGAACTTGACTCGCCATTTCATCTCAGGCGCACCTTCGCTGTCGTTTACTCTGTAGTAGAAGTATTTTGATAGGCTGCTTTGGCCGAGCTGTAGATGGCGATGATGCAAACAGTGCCATTCTCCTTTCTTTCTTTTCTGCGGGGGATGCAAACCGTGTCATTCACAGTCATTGGGCTTGCCCCCACAGTACAGCTGGTCGTGAAATACAGCCACCAGGTTCCAGCCTCTTCCACTGACAAGACCTCAATCTGCGGGGGATGTCTCTATGACTGACTGGAGTAGCGATGCCATGCTTGACAACGGTACAATACGAGGTTACGAGCAAGCGTACAAGTGATGAATTGGACGCATAATCCATCAGAGATTTCAGGAACGAGTTAAATGGGTACGCATGGTGGGAGTGCCAAAATACGGAGGTGGTGTCTTCTGTCTAATTGCAAACTGCCAAGCTTATATAACTAAACTAATGCATCTGCTCAGAGGCATCTCTAGGCAGTGCAAACCAAGCACATTATAACTAAACCAGAGTGCACATGCTCAGAGGCATAGATGGCATCGCAGGCACATACTACGATTTCACAAGTGCCAAAGAGAGTTTAATTAAGTATTGCATTTGCATGGGTGGAGTAATTAACTAGAGTTGCTCACACCTATTCCCTCAAAAAAAAAAAGAGTTGCTCACACCTACACATGGTCTCAGGAGCAAGAGAGCAATCTGTCCTGACACTTTTCTTAGGCACGACAGCACGCGAGTAAAGTGCGCGCATGGAGACCAGTGACGCGGTTTAATTTAACCTGATCACTGCAGTCGAAGCGGCATCCAAGGGCCATTTTTCGCCCATCTCAAGATCGCATCGAGCTTGAGCCTCGTCTAATACTCCTTCGCTTCACTGTTACTAGGACGGAGGGGTTCGTTCATGAAGAACACTAGATGAGTAAAAAGAAAAGAAAAATGTATGTTGGATTTGTTTGGCTACTTCTAGATGCTTTCGCTCTAGTGTAATATATATTTTTTCTATCTAATATCAAATGATGTTAAGGGGAAGCAAAAGCTTTATGAAGTTAATATGC
Organism: Triticum aestivum; assembly: GCF_018294505.1. Taxonomy (NCBI): domain Eukaryota; kingdom Viridiplantae; phylum Streptophyta; class Magnoliopsida; order Poales; family Poaceae; genus Triticum; species Triticum aestivum. The sequence goes on from NC_057800.1 coordinate 711,650,290, forward strand.
AGTCTTCTAGCCTACCCCGTAGGTTGATGTGGTTGGCTGGACTAAGCCGCCCAAGAATCACATAAAGATCAATGTGGACGCTTCTTTTATTGCAGGCACGGGATCGGCTGGGCTGGGAGCGGTTGGCAGGGATTGTTTTGGTGATATTGTCTTCTCAGCGGCTTCCTATTTTCATGGATGCTCGGATGCAGAGGAAGCTGAAGTCTAGGTCCTATCTTTTGGCCTCAACCAGGATCGTAAACTGAATTTGAACAATGCAGATGGAGACCGATTGCATCGCAATAGTGGCCGTTGTGAATGATTGTAATGTTAGCAGGGGCAGCTCGTGGGCTTGCTGTGATAACTCTAAGGATATTAAGGAGGGTGGAGTTTGTTCTGTTTCCAAAGTCCATAGGGGGAGCAATGTGGTCGCGCATGAGCTTGCTGCCCATGCTAGAGTGAATGGGGATTTCTTTGTGTTAGTTGATGTGCCACAAGCTTAGAAACATGTAATTGCTTCCGTTTGTAACCCAGGTATATTGATATAAATGAAGCTCTCCCTTTCCTCAAAAAATATATTTCTTTTCTATCCTACCTACTGTTTTCTAGAGCCCTCTAGTTGTGAGTAGCTATGAGTAGAATGGTGAATCTTAATTAATGTTTTCTAGAGTGTTCCAGCTATAAGTAGGAGTATGTGTAGGCTTCCAAGAGCCCTATAAATAGAGGCCCTCACCTCTACTTTATATCCAGACTATGTACCCCCACTATCTGTAATAGAACTTGGTGTTTTTATCTAAGATCTTGGAGTAGATATTGTGCTATAGGAGTTTTGGATTGAACTCCTCCTGCCATATCGGCCTACATTTGCCTCTAGAGCGATATCTACCACAAGACGTTGAAGTAGTCCCTTCAACTCTAGTGTTGTACACTTTGTACCAACAAGGCGGAGTCGCTCCTCCACAACCTTGTGCTGCTTTCAGGTGGTATCAAAGCCTCGTTGATCCATACAAGTTCTTGTTGTTCTCTTTGAGAGCAAGCTGCAGCAAGCAATGAAGCAATTGGAGAAGAGATAGATGCTGCAGAAGAACAAATCAAAGAGTTGCATGAAGATCTTAATCGAAGATTTGACCGACTGATTGAGATGATAAGATGATAAGAAAGAGTGTCCCCCTACTACCAATGAAGGAGATTCATCTAAAGAAAAATAAGATGTTCAACAAAGAAGGAGAGGTAATCTTGGAGCAAGACCGCCATAACAACGTGTTGTTCAACGTACTTCAAGAAGGCCGATCTATATTGAAGCTTTTGAAGGTGAAGAATATGATGATGCCCTTGAAGAACCTAGTCTCTATGCATATCGGAAAGTACCCAACTCTACATATGCAAGGGATACATACAAGGTGAAAGCTGAGATCCCAACTTTTAATGGGAATGTTGACATTAAAGGGTTCCTTGATTGGTTATATGAAGTGGAGACTTTCTTTGAGGTCATGGAGGTTTTGGAAGATCGTAGAGTTCCTTTGGTCGCGCACAAGCTGAAAGGATCGCGTGCAAGAAGAGCACAGGCTGAGAGAAGAACCTTGTATGAGAACTTGGCGGCAAATGAAAAGTCTTTCAAAAGGGAGATTTTAACCCGTTGATTATGACAAGACCTATTTATCTAATTCCAAAATTTCCCCCAAGAAAATATGACCGTTTCAGATTACACGGAGGAGTTTCTGAGGCTACAAGTCAGGCACAACCTTGCCGAAACTGAAGATTAACACGTTGCAAGGTACATCTATCAATGGTCTCAGTGATGCTATTCAAGATCTTTCGATTGATAATGCAACAAATATGATCCATTGATCAAGCACAAGCCCTAGCATTAAAGGCCGAGAGGTTTGTGAGGACAAGAAAGACAACTAAGTCTCCATATCCTCGTATCGAAAGCTCGTCTAAGGATCACACTAATAGAGTGGAAGAAAAGACCGCTCCACCAAAGACAAAATGACCCATCCCAAAGAAAACTAGATGCAAGGGTAAGGAAAATGAAGGCCCAAAGTGTTATAAATGCGGTAAAGTGGGACACATATCCAGCGGTTGCCCCACTAAGAAAATGTGTTTGGCGTCCACCAAGCTTAGCGTCAAGGAGAGGGGAGGAGCGGTGGCCTTCCTAGGACCCGAGCGGCGGCGACCTACCGTGCACTACTCTTCCTCACTGCCGGCGGCACCCTTGGACGTCCCGGGTTCATGGTCATGGTGGCGGGACCCGGCCTTGACGGAGCTAACAATGTCCTCCTCCTCGTCGGTGTCGCTGAACAGAGCCTCGCTCGCGTCGCCACTTGGCTTTGTAGGCGGCCGCCACCTTGGCCACATGCCGGTGGTATCGCTAGTGGACGAGGCAGATGTCGCGGGTGGTGCGGTAGGAGTCGAGCAACGCCTCTTGCTTCGTCGGGTCCATGTTTGACATGATCACCCTACCTGCGGCAATCTGCTACTCCGCCTGCAGATGCTTCTGGGGAGGTTGTGGTTGTAGTTGGCGTCCACCTGCGCCTCCCAGAACTACTCCTCCTACTCCGCTCGCACCATGCCCATATAATGGGCACGAGCATCGCCGATGGTCATGGTGCAATGGACCGACGAGGGTGGCGTTGTCTCGTCGTCGGAGGCGTCCTCCATTTGCACGCCGTCGTCCTCCTCCGGCTGCCTACCAGCCTGCCAGTCGACAACAATGACGACCATCTCCTTCTTCTGCTCCGACGTCAGCCCG
>NC_057800.1:711653304-711659866 GCF_018294505.1 Triticum aestivum
CTGTGGCTATGTCCGGGGCACCGGGACAACAGTTTATATAGCACCGGCAGGCGACAGAGGGACGAACAGGTGACACCGGGAGAGATGCCTCGGCAACCGCGTGCCATCAACGCGGGTGCCAGATGGACGGAAGGGCGACCATCATGTCGTTTGAACGCGCGGCTGTTGCCTACACCGGGAAGCGGCGTGGGCGACACCCTCTTGGTCGGCGTACCGCTTCAATGCCGGTGCCAGTGAGCAGTCGTGTCCGCTCTGGTCGGGCATGAATGCTGGGGTTGACTAGATGACCGTTTCGGGCAGTAACGCATGCGGGCGCATAAGGAGGGGCTTTGGTGGGCCAGGATGTCCAGAAGCGGTCAGAACTCCCGCAAAGCCCCACGTTTATCTCTGGTTTGTGAAAGAAAACAAATTCGAACCACTTCACGAATCGATACATATCCGTGTTGGATGACTTCCACGATCCGGACGCATGCGAGAGATTTCTTGGTGAGGTTGGAGATGCCCTTACTATAGCTGGGTGATGCATGGGACCATACCGTGCTGAGGACTACAGGGCAGCGGCTCTGTGGCGGCACATGGTCAGCCTAGTCCGTCAGCAAGTCAGACCTGGCCAAACGGGCCGGCCCGACACGGCACGGCCCAGCCCGTGCTAATCGTGCCTGGCCCGGCACGGCTTGCCATGGCACGTTTAATAGCTGGGCCGTGCCGTGCCGACCCACGGGCGTGGCTCTCTGGCCCAGGCACGACCTGATTATTAAACGGGCCGGCCCGTGGCACGTTTAGCATGCTGGCCCATCTGATTTTTAACATGTTGGGTTGTATTTTAGGCCTATTGGGATGTATTTTAGGCCATATATATAAAAAAAATCTGAAAAAAATTAAACTGGTCATGTCGTGCCGGCCCGTGTGCCCAGCCTCCAGGCCCAGGCATGGCCCATGGCGTGCCGCGTGCCGGGCCTAGCCCGTTTAGCTCGGGCCGTGCCGTTCCTGCATGCTACCGGGCCGGCCCAGTTAGCACGGCCCGTTTGGCCAGCTATACAGCAAGTCCTCTGCTCTCCGCGTTTCCCTTATTTCTACCGCGTCTGGAGAGTGGGAGACTCACTGAGAAACAGAGAGACAGAGAGAGGGGGTAACCGTGGAGTCGATCTCGCGGCGGGGACTCCTCCGAGGCTTGTACGTCTTGCCGACCACCGGCGGCCTGTTCGCCGGTGAGTTCCTGCAGCGGCCCGAAGAGGCACGTGCTCGCAGTGGGAGGGGGGAGGCGCCGGATCTAGCGGGACAAGTGCGTCAACAACGTGTGGTATATTTCGTTTCTTCCTCACCTGGATCCGACTAGTTTAGTTTTTGAGTTTACCGACGAAGTAGATCTACTGTGTGAACTGTTGGTGGTCAGCCGTAGGTTCCCTTCAGCGTTACTTCTTTCTTCTTCTTCTTCTTCTATTCTAGATCCGATTGAGCTAGATTTGTTCGGCTAAGTTCATGGTGGTATGGATCTGAAATGCAACCTGTCGGTCATCCATTCCACCATAGGTTTCCTTCCGTTCTACTCCAACTCTCCAAGTGAATCGTGCGTCTACTTCGAGATCCAGTTAAATCATGAGTGGATCTAGTTTCTTCAAGCAAATCACGAGTGCCAACCATTTATTTTCCTGGCCGGCCGGTGTGTGCATCTTAATTCTTCAGTGCATGATAGATTTACAGTGCTAATTTGGTCGTACAAGCTACTTGACAACATCCACCAAAAGCTTCCTTTTCCGTGTTCTACTTGAGGCAATCAATCCTAGCTAGGTGGATCTGTATTAGATGCATCTTGAGCTCATCCACCAAAAGCTTCCTATGTGTGTTTAGTCTATGAAGAACTGTGTACTAGTCATACTAGTAGGGTGAAAATCACAACTGCCCGGGGACTTGAAAAGATGCTGCTGTGAAAGAAATGAAAGGATGTCGTTATTCACCTGTACCATCCACTGTTCTTTTTTGTGCTGGTTGATGTTTGATATAAGCTGTTTTCTTTTAGGTTTTGCTTGTATTTGCCTAGATAGATAACTAGCTCATATTCTTGCTGATTTGCTTGCTGCTAATCATTCCAAAAACTTTCATTTGAACAGGTACCTTGCATGGGGTGAAGTGAAGGCTGTTTTATTAATCAATCATCGTATTATGTGCACAATAAGCTTTTGCTATGCTTTCACCGTCGATGCCCACTGGTTGGATCATGCTTCTGTTTATGAGCTCATTGAAGTAACTCTCTCCAAGCTCAAATGGGCCAATTTCTCGTTTGCATTATATATAAAACCTTCAGCTATCCATCTCCATATCAGTCCGTCTCTCTTAATTTTGTAATCTTTTGGAAATATGCTTAAATATCCTCGAACATAAGAACGAGCCACACATGCTGCACCAATACTGTGAAAAGTAGCATAGAATGAGTAAAAGAGGCTCTTGACTTTTAGATTATGCAAGAGCTTTGATCTACAAGTCAACCCTTTTTTACTAACTACTAGTAGCTTTGATCTGCCTTCTTATCTATAGGATTAGTTATTATGTTTAACTATGTTTTTAGAAGATTAAGCAAGCTTATTCGATATGTAAATGGATAGTTTGAGGTTTTATTTATAATGATAAACAAGGGATTAGCAAGTTTGAGCTCGGTGATAGAGTTACTCAATGAGATCCTAAATAGAAGCATGGTTCAACCAATTGACATCAATGTTGATAAAGGCATGGAAAAATCTTATCGTATACATGATATGGTGATTGATTCCATATGTTTTTGCCAAGTGAAGAAAAACCATTTGCATGGCACTCAGTCAAAGGCAAGATTTGAAGATCAAACATTCCAAAGAGCATGACAGGTAGCAGCGATGCCACAAGTGAGGTTTGTTGCAATTGTTGATTCAGTGTAGCTTATGCTGAGTGTTCCAAGTTCTACATGTGCTGGATTTAGAATATTATGCTGTATGCCTCCGTTCTTGCCAATCATAATGATTCAAGAGCACTGCATTTGTCTTGGTGTTTTGATTTGTTTTCCTTTTGCAACGACATGAAGCTCTCATTTTATTTATATCCACTTATGCTGAATTGTATTGTCATGAAGCTCACATTGTATTTGTACCCACTTGTGCTGAATTATATTGTCACTTCACTTGAGTCCAGAACCATCAAGTTTCTGTGTTGGCTCCTGCAATTGACTGATGATTAACTTGTTTTCCCATTTATTTATCTTGTACGGTTTCTTGCTGGTTTATCTGCCTGGTTTTAGCTGTCCATTGTGTCTCTTATATTTATAACAGCTTTCAGTGTCGTTTTACTCTACACTGAAATGAAATATTAGGTCATTCAGTTTGTGCAATGTTCTGAGATTTCACCTTTTAGGTCATTAATTTTGTTTATGGCCCTCTATGTGACACATTTGTTTGAATTTGACTGCACAAATCTGGCAGTGCTACGAGCCTGAATTGGTGCCTATGATTTTTTTGATGTAAAATGGTTTGGATAAGCAAGTAATACGATAACCTTTTGTAGTTTACAGTTACAACGTCATAACTATTACTCTTTTGTCTTTTGTCTTAACAGTTACTCTTTTGTCCATTTAATGCCTGTTTCTGTTGAGCGTTCAACGGTTCAAGTTCTCCTCTTCTTGGATTTAGTTAGGATATATGCTTCCATTCTTGTCAATTGAGACTGCCTGAGAACACTGCATTTGCCTTGGTGTTTTGATTTGTCTTTCTTCTGCACACACACATGAGAGTTCTCGTTGAGATCCTACCCACTTACTCAGCAGTGCCTGCTGTACTTTGCTCATGAAGAACTTCTTTTCTCCATTTCTCTGTTTTGTAAGGAGTATAGAAGTAAGGTGTACTGCTGGGCTTGGACCATGTCTTTCTGTTTCCAGCAGCTTGCCGAGTCGTTTTACTCAATACTTGTGGACTGAAATTTAAGTCGTTCGGTTTGTACAACATGTCGTGATTTCACCTTTTATTTGTAGATGTTGCTATTGCCTTGCTTCTTCCGCAGTTTTCTTGAGGGCAAGGCGGGGCACCGTCTGTGCAGGCGACGGCAGCAGGAGCGGCGGAGCGCCACAATACCCGAGCACAACCTTGGTCGGACCGCCCCGCGACACCCCACGCGGAGCGCGGCGGCGGCGAGCGGTCCGGGAGCTCAAGGAGGCCCTTTTGCCAGCCGGCGTGACTGCGAGAGTGCCCGAGCTACCACGCCGAGGTGGCAGCCCGCTCTCCACGCAGGTCACAGCCAGACGAGCCGGAGGCTCCCGGCGCACGATCGGCTGGTCCGCGGCCACGTCGTCAGCCTCCGCGAAACGCAGCTCCGAGGCCAGCGCGGGGGTCGGGGTGGGGGGACTCACTGACATCTGCATGTGCGAAAAAGAAAGTCGAATGGACTTCATCCTACCTGGGTGTGCACCTTCACGAGAAAAGAATCCGCCTAGCTAACATGTTGTCGACGAAACAAGAGGAAGATGTCCTTTTATATTGGCTAAACGAATTTTGTTAAAAAGAATTACAATGAAGGAAACGAGGTAAATGGAGGAGTTCCACTGTTATGAGCTTGGAAGGAAAGCAAAAAAAGAAAAGGAATAAATGGTCATCCTTATGATAATTAAGGCAGGAAGGGAAGGAATTAAAGGAAAGAATAAAAGATGGAATAAACTCGATCCTTAATGATAAGGCAGGACGGGAAGGAATTAAAAGAAAGAATGAAAGAAGGAATTTTTTTCCTATTATATACGAGGCATGAAGGAAGGAATTAAAGATTCACAAGGAAAGAATAAAAGAAAAATTGAATTTCACTAATTATATGAGGAATGAACAGAAGGAATTAAAGAGGAAATAAAATTCGCTGGGAACTAAAATAAGAAATCAAAATTTCACAGTTAAGGAATTAACAGAGCTAAATAAATTCTGTTGTGGACCAATAAAATAATTATATGAGGAGTCGACTGTGTGTGCACAAAAAAAGTTCCGTCATACCTCTATCTAGGAATATATGGGGTCACGCTAATACATCAAAAAAAAAACTTGGATCGTGGCGACCATGTTACTTTTGAATCTCTTGATGTTGTTGTTTTTCTTAAATCTGATGTAAGGTATTATAATTTGTAACGAGTTATTATTTATGGCAGAGTGAATGTCAAGTTAACAATTAATTGATTTGTAGGAATGGGAATGAACTTCATGAATATTAATTTTCGCCTTTTTCTCACACTTGATGGTTAGAACAATGAGTTCACTCTCACATTGCTTTGTCACGGAGTTATCATCATGTAATAATAATGATTCCTAGATATATGTGACTCTTCCTTCTACTATTACAGGTGATCCAGTCACTTCCGTGTTACGAGTTTATTTGCATGTTTTCCGGCAGTGGAGGCAAGAGTGAAGTCACCCCAAATCACTGCACCGGGGCTCTGTATTTCACAAGATCGCGCACCCATTGGCGGGGGATGAGCCGGGTATTCCATTTATTTTTATGAGTTAATGCAGAACAAACCCAAATAGTTGAATTGGACCTGCTGAAGTATCAAATCAAGATTTTCAGCTCGTATACAGACATTCAAATGCATGGTTAAATTGCTTTGGCGGAACGACACGACATGGTTCACTGCTAGAAACATGTCGAAGTTCATGTTAGAGACGATTAAGGTGGACCGTGGCGATAGTGAAGTCTATGGGGTTTAAGTTGAGTCAACAAATTGACGACCTCACACCTTAATTTACTTTTGCATTAATAATTATTATTGTGAGCTCTTAATAAATAAATGCATCGCCAGGTATATTAAAACATGATTGGTGTTGAATCACACGAACATGTATGTCCGGCTGCAACACACAAGGAATTACAAGCTGGTGCACGTAGGGCTCGAGAAATCGGCATGGTGATTGTACCAAGATCACTGCCTTGGGACGATCATATTTGATGAAATTGATCAACATGGATGATGATGACGAAGAGGAGAAGTGACAACACAGATGACTCGTTATGGGTGTGTGAGAGTTTATTTCTCCCGTTGCAACGCACGGGCATTTGTGCTAATATATACCTTAATACATAAACTGACTTTATAAAATATATGGTTTCATGTGTGCTATAGATGAGATGCATAAAAAAGATCTATTTATGGGCACTGAGATTAAACATGCGGAATTCCCTGAGAGTTTAGAGCATCTCCAATAGATGGTCCAAATGTAAAAGTAACTAACTTTTGAATCGTCTGAGGCCAAAAAACACAGCTCCAACAGACGGTCCATATGTAAAAAAAATTAGAGCGTGGCCTTGCCGTGATGTAAAATACAACACCTCGCGGTGCAAATTTAGATCACAAGGTGCATCTTGTCCAAAACCAGCCGCCGCCCGCGAACGCCCAACCGCCAGTTCCTTTCCTTTCCCGCCCGCCCGCCCGCGACCTTCCGCCCGTCCGCCGCCGCCCCGCCGCACGCTGCCCGCATTAGATCCGGCCCCGCCACGCCCCCGTCGCTGTTTCCACGCCGCCCCTCCGCCCGCCCGCCGGATCCCCGCCCGCCGCGGATCCGGCCGCGGCCGCAGC